>NC_080542.1:12599074-12621574 GCF_028640845.1 Ahaetulla prasina | reverse complement strand
CATTCCATTCCATTCTATTCTATTATCTCCTTTCTTTTTCCCCACCAGATGGCAGATACTTAGAAAGTGACTTCTCTTGCTCAGACATGCTATTAAATCTAATACACTCCGAAAGATCCAGAGGATTCAAATGTAGGAAACCCTAAATATTTTTTTTCTTACAACACTCACTTTTAAAATGCAGATTGAAACAGAGAGCTACAGAAAGTTTTAGGAAACGGTCAGATTGCAGAGATGTTCCAGACAAGCGATTCTGAAACTTGGGATAAGTTTGATTCTGTTCAAAAACTCTTCTTTTCAGACATGGAGAATTGCGACCGTTGTCCAGAGGATCAGTTTCCAAACCAAGCTCACAATGAGTGCATTCCAAAGACCCTGAATTTCCTCTCCTTTGAAGAGCCATTGGGCATTACTCTGGTGTCTCTTTCTCTTCTTTTTTCCCTACTTACAACTTTGGTGTTTATAATCTTCATTAAGCAACGGGACACTCCCATTGTCAAAGCCAACAATCGCAACCTCACCTACCTTCTACTTGCCTCCCTCTTTCTCTGTTTCCTCTGCTCACTTCTGTTCATTGGACAGCCCAATAAGGCGACTTGTCTCCTCCGACAAACAACATTTGGCGTCACCTTCTCTGTTGCGATTTCTTCTATATTGGCCAAAACCATCACAGTCATCGTAGCATTCCTGGCATCGAAGCCAGGAAGCCTATTTCACAAATGGGTGGGGCAAAAGTTGGCCTATTCTATTATCTGGTTCTGCTCCTTCATTCAAGTAACTATTTGTGTTGTTTGGCTGGGAACTTCTCCCCCGTTTCCAGATTTGGACATGGAGACACTCCTTGGAGAAATGATAGTCGAATGTCATGAAGGCTCCATCACCATGTTTTACTGCGTCTTGAGCTACATGGGCCTCTTGGCTCTTCTCAGCTTCACTGTGGCCTTCCTAGCCAGGAAGTTACCAGACAGTTTCAATGAAGCCAAGTTCATTACCTTCAGCATGTTGGTTTTCTGCAGTGTTTGGCTGACCTTTGTCCCCACCTACCTGAGCACCAAAGGGAAATACATGGTGGCTGTGGAGATCTTCTCTATCTTGTCTTCCAGTGCTGGCTTACTGGGCTGCATCTTCACCCCCAAAATCTATATAATCATATGGAGGCCTGAGCTAAACACCAGAGAGCATTTAATACACAAAAAAAAAAGAAGAAGAAGATTGAATTTTGAACAAGCCAATCCTAATTGGATGTATATGTGAAGCCATTTTCATATACAGGAACGAATGAGTAACCGGATGAAGCTGCACAAACATTTCAAACAGTTGCATGGAATATTTGTGTTCAAATTTGATTAGTACACCGAAGAGTAAGCTATTAGGAAATACGTTAACTATATAGGTAATAAAGTATAAACAAACTCAACTGAATTTCTTTTTTGCCTTAAAGGTTGATGGGGGGTTATTGGAAGGAGGGGCAGGGATGGGATTCAAAAATTTTAGCAGCCAGTTATCTGCCCGGTTGCTGAGGTGTGTGGCCATGGTGGGCATAGCCTACTTGGTCTCCTACACAACAGCGGGGGAGCGTTTTCACCCTCCCCAAGCTCCAGAGGCGAAAACGGCCTCCCCCAGGCTCTGGAGGCCCTCCATAGTCCAGTAACAGGTCCGTTTCCAGACCTCTGGAACTTCCGGGAGGCCTGTTTATGCCCTCCCCAGGCTCCAGAGGCTTTTCTCGAGCCTCCAGGAGGGCAAAAACAGCTTCCCCGGGATACAGAGGCCGTGCAAAGGCTGGAAACAGAGCCGTTTCCAGACTTCTGGAACTTCCAAGAGGCCTGTTTTTCGCCCTCCCAGAGCCTCCACGTGGGCCCTGCATTTACCTGGCATCCAAAACGGGCCACATGGAGACTCCTGGGAGGGACGGGGCAGGGTGGGTGGGGCCAGCCAGTCCTTGCAACTACCGGTTCGGCAAACCAAATGTAAAATTAGCATCCAGTTCGCGCGAACCGGTCTGAACCTACTGAATCCCACCCTTGGGGAGGGGTTATTCTATTAATTTTTCAGCAAGACATTTTCCATATGATTTAATTAAGTATTCAATAGTAATAAAAAATAAAAAAAGAACTGGCCACTATCAAGATAAACATTAGAAGGAACAGATTATGATTCTTTGTAGATTGTTGAGTCAGTGGGTTTTCTACCCCTTAAAAACCACTGACTAATTAAATAAAATTAATGACTAATTAAATTTTGCCATCAAAGTTGATAATATAATCGTTACCAAAGTCTTCACATGACTTCCAACTAAATTAGAAGATGCATATGAATTGAACAATGATTTAATGGACAATTCCTAATGGCATGAAAGTTTAAGGATACTTATTAAGGAAATATTTCTTTCCCTAAGTGAAAATAAATATATCCTGATGAAACCCTTGCCTTTTTTGTGATTTTGTCAGATAAATTAGAGCCAGAAGAGAAAGCATTGTGTCATGTCCAAAATATTGTCCAAATCATGTCCAAAATACCAAAATAAAACAGATCATGCCAGACTAATCTTATTGCGTTCTTTGACAAAGTGACAAAATTAGTAGACCAGAGAAATGCTGTCGATATAATTTATCTGGACTTCAGTAAAGCATTTGATAAAGTAGACCATAACCTACTACTAGATAAAGTAGAAAAATGTGGGTTAGACAGCACCACCACCAGATGGATTCGTAACTGGCTGACCAACCGCACTCAACGTGTAGTCCTCAACGGAACTACATCCACATGGAGGGAAGTATGCAGTGGAGTACCCCAAGGCTCTGTTTTAGGCCCAGTACTCTTCAACATCTTCATCAATGACTTGGACAAAGGGATAGATGGGGAACTCATCAAATTTGCAGATGACACCAAGCTGGCAGGAATAGCCAACACTCCAGAAGATAGGCTCAAGTTACAGAAAGATCTTGACAGACTTGAACATTGGGCGCTATCTAACAAAATGAAATTCAACAGTGAAAAAAGTAAGGTTCTACATTTAGGCAAAAAAACCAAAATGCACAGGTACCGTATATGTGGTACCTTGCTCAACAGTAGTACCTGTGAGAGGGATCTTGGAGTCCTAGTGGACAACCATTTAGATATGAGCCAGCAGTGTGCAGCAGCTGCTAAAAAAGCCAACACAGTTCTGGGCTGCATAAACAGAGGGATAGAATCAAGATCACGTGAAGTGTTAGTGCTACTTTATAATGCCTTGGTAAGGCCACACTTGGAATACTGCATTCAGTTTTGGTCGCCACGATGTAAAAAAGACGCTGAGACTCTAGAAAGTGCAGAGAAACAAAGATGATTAGGGGACTGGAGGCTAAAACATATGAAGAACGGTTGCAGGAACTGGGTATGTCTAGTTTAATAAAAAGAAGGACTAGGGGACACATGATAGCAGTGTTCCAATATCTCAGGAGTTGCCACAAAGAAGAGGAGGTCGGGCTGTTCTCCAAAGCACCTGAGGGTAGAACAAGAAGTAATGGGTGGAAACTGATCAAGGAAAGAAGCAACTTAGGACTAAGGAGAAATTTCCTGACAGTTAGAACAATTAATAAGCTAAACCAGCTAAGGTACTGGAACAGACTTGTAAGTGGATCACAAGCTTCCTAACAAACAGGAAGCAGCAGGTGAAGCTAAGCAAGATCACATCAAATACCTGTACAATTAGCACAGGGGCCCCCCAAGGCTGTGTGCTCTCCCCACTTCTCTTCTCTCTGTATACCAATGACTGCATCTCCAATGATCCATCTGTTAAGCTACTGAAGTTCGCAGATGACACAACAGTGATTGGTCTCATTCGAGACAATGACGAATCCGCATATAGACGAGAGGTCGAACGACTAGCCTTGTGGTGCAGCCAAAACAATCTGGAACTGAACACACTCAAAACCGTAGAAATGGTGGTAGACTTTAGGAAAATCCCTTCCATACTTCCACCTCTCACAATACTTGACAACACAGTATCAACAGTAGAAACCTTCAAATTTCTGGGTTTATCATATCGCAAGATCTCAAATGGACAGCTAACATCAAAAACATCATTAAAAAAGGACAACAAAGAATGTTCTTTCTGCGCCAACTCAGTAAGCTCAAACTGCCCAAGGAGCTGCTGATCCAATTCTACAGAGGAATTATTGAGTCTGTCATTTGCACCTCTATAACTGTCTGGTTCGGTTCTGCAACCCAACAAGAAAAACACAGACTTCAGAGGATAATTAGAACTGCAGAAAAAATAATTGCTACCAACCTGCCTTCCATTGAGGACCTGTATACTGCACGAATCAAGAAGCGGGCCGTGAAAATATTTGCAGATCACTAGCATCCTGGACATAAATGTTTCAACTCCTACCCTCAAAACGACGCTATAGAGCACTGCACACCAGAACAACTAGACACAAGAACAGTTTTGTCCCGAAGGCCATCACTCTGCTAAACAAGTAATTCCCTCAACACTATCAGACTATTTACTGAATCTGCACTACTATTAATCGTTTCATAGTTCCCATCACCAATCTCTTTCCACTTATGACTGTATGACTATAACTTGTTGCTGGCAATCCTTATGATTTATATTGATATATTGATTATCAATTGTGTTGTAAATGTTGTACCTTGATGAACGTATCTTTTCTTTTATGTACACTGAGAGCATATGCACCAAGACAAATTCCTTATGTGTCCAATCACACTTGGCCAATAAAATTCTATTCTATTCTATTCTATTATTTCAACTATGGCTATCCAAATGCTGCAATTTTTAGCGCTACCAGCAGATGGCGGAAAAGGATTGATATTCAGCGGTTATTCAATGGAAGTAACGGGTTTGAATACGGAAAAGAAAGGAGAGGAGAGGAGAGGAAGAGGAAGAGGGAAAGGAAAGGAAAGGAAAGGAAAGGAAAGGAAAGGAAAGGAAAGGAAAGGAAAGGAAAGGAAAGGAAAGGAAAGGAAGGAAAAACAGGCAGGCAAGCAGGCAAGAAGGAAGGAAGGAAGGAAGGAAGGAAGGAAGGAAGGAAGGAAGGAAGGAAGGAAGGAAGCGAGTCACCATCGGTGGCGAGTCATTGGCCCCGATGGAAAGGGTCCGCAACTTAGGCGTCCTCCTGGATGAACGGCTGTCTCTAGAAGACCATTTGACGGCCGTCTCCAGGAGAGCGTTCTTCCCGGTTCGCCTGGTACGCCAGCTGGACCGAGATGCCCTATGCACGGTCACCACGCACTCGTGACGCCTCGCCTGGATTACTGCAATGCTCTCTACATGGGGCTCCCCTTGAAGGGCATCCGGAGGCTGCAGTTAGTCAGAAGCAGCGGCTGCGGGTGATAGATGGAGCCCTCGTGGCTCCCGTATAACACCATCCTCGCAGACTGCACTGGCTACCTGTGGCTTTCCGGGTGCGCTTCAAGGTCTTGGTGGCCACCTTTAAAGCGCTCCATGGCATTGGGCGGGTTACTTACGGGACCGCCTACTGCTACCGAATACCTCTCACCGACCCGTGCGCTCTCACAGAGGGTCTCCTCAGGGTGCCGTCAGCAAGGCAATGTCGTCTGGCGGCGCCCAGGCAAGGGCCTTCTCTGTGGGGGCTCCCACCCTTTGGAACGAACTTCCCCGGACTCCGCCAGCTTCGGACCTTGGACCTTCACGCGCTTAAAACATATTTATTTAATTGTGCAGGACTGAGCTAGGTTTTAAATTCATGGGTTTTAATTGGGTTCTATTTGTATATTTTAATTAACGGGCTTTCAAATAAGTTTCTTAATTGTTTTTATTCTGTATTTATATTTATATGTTTTTAAATGCCTGTGAACCGCCCTGAGTCCTTCGGGAGATAGGGCGGTATATAAATACGATTAATAAATAAATAAAATAAATAAATAAAGGAAGGAAGGAAGGAAGGAAGGAAGGAAGGAAGGGAGGGAGGGAGGGAGGGAGGGAGGAAGGAAGGAAGGAAGGGAGGAAGGAAGGGAGGGAAAGGAAAGAGGGAGAGAGAAAAACTAAGAAAGAAAAGAAAAGAAAAAAGATGGAGGGAAGGAGAAAGGAGAGGAAAGAGGAAAGGAAAGGAAAGGAAAGGAAAGGAAAGGAAAGGAAAGGAAAGGAAGAAAAACAGGCAGGCAAGCAGGCAAGCAGGCAAGAAGGAAGGAAGGAGGAGGGAGGAGGGAGGAAGGAAGGAAGGAGGAAGGAAAGAGGAAAGGAAAAGGGAGAGAAAACTAAGAAAAGAAAAGAAAGAAAAGATGGAGGAAGGAAGGAAGGAGAGAGAAAGAGGAAAGGAAAGGAAAGGAAGGAAGAAAAACAGGCAGGCAAGCAGGCAAGAAGGAAGGAAGGAAGGAAGGAAGGAAGGAAGAAGGAAGGAGGAAGGAGGAAGGAGGAGGAAGGAGGAAGGAAGGAAGGAGAAAGGAAAGAAAGGAGAGAAAGAAAGAAAAGAAAAAGATGGAGGAAGGAGAAAGGAAAGAGGGAGAGAAAGAGGAAAGGAAAGGAAAGGAAAGAAAGGAAAGGAAAGGAAAGGAAAGGAAGAAAAACAGGCAGGCAAGCAGGCAAGAAGGAAGGAAGAAGGAAGGAAGGAAGGAAGGAGGGAGGGAGGGAGGAGGAGGAGGAGGAAGGAGGAAGGAGGAAGGAAAGAAAGGAGAGGAAAGAGGAGAGAGAAAACTAAGAAAAGAAAAGAAAAGAAAAAGATGGAGGGAAAGAGAAAGAGGAGGAAGGAAAGAAAGGAAAGAAAGGAAGGAGAAAGGAAAGAAAGAAAAGAAAGGAGAGGAAAGAGGAAAGGAAAGAAAGGAAAGGAAAGGAAAGGAAGGAAAAGGGAGGAAGGAGAAAGGAGAGGAAAGAGGAAAGGAAAGGAAAGGAAAGGAAAGAAAGGAAAGGAAGGAAGGAAGAAGGAAGGAAGGAAGGAAGGAAGAAGGAGGGAGGAAGGAGGGAGGAAGGAAAGGAGAGGAGAGAGAAAACTAAGAAAAGAAAAGAAAAGAAAGAAAAGATGGAGGAAGGAGAAAGGAGAGGAAAGAGGAAAGGAAAGGAAAGAAAAGGAAAGGAAAGGAAAGGAAAGGAAAGGAAGAAAAAACAGGCAGGCAAGCAGGCAAGAAGGAAGGAAGGAAGGAAGGGAGGGAGGGAGGGAGGGAGGGAGGGAGGGAGGAAGGGAGGAAGGGAGGGAGGGAAAGGAAAGAGGGAGAGAGAAAAACTAAGAAAGAAAAGAAAAGAAAAAAGATGGAGGGAAGGAGAAAGGAGAGGAAAGAGGAAAGAAAAGGAAGGGAGAGAGAAAGTAAGAAAAAAAAGAAAAGAAAAAGAGGGAGGGAGAGAGAAAGGAAAGGAAAGGAAAGGAAAGGAAAAGGAGGGAAGGAGGGAGGGAGAAAGGAAAGGAAAAGGGGAGAGAAAGAAAGAAAAGAAAAGAAAAAAAGGAAAAGAAAGGAAAAGTGGAAGAGAGATATTACAGTTTTTTGCAGAGGGACGGAGAGAGACAGGGCAGATTTTCAGACCCATTGTTTTTGTCCTGTCTCTTGGAACAGTATTGAACAGTTCTGTCCCATCTTCTACACATCAGAGGCCTCCAAAAGGAGCAACTTTAAGTCTTGTGGACTTCAACTCCCAGAATTCCAGGAGTGGCTGAGGAATTCTGGGAATTGAAGTCCACAAATCTTAAAATGGCTAAGTTGGTTAACCACCCCGTTTTACACGATAGCCCTTTAGATGCTTGGTGACAGCTGTCAGGCCTCCCTTTAAAGTCTCTCCAGGCTAAATATATAGTCCCCAACTTACGACCGGCTGCTTAGCGACCGGTGCAAGGTAGGACAGACCTCCTACCAAGTACTTACAGCCCAGGTCTGAAGTTCCAATGGCCGCTGTCCTCCAAGTCACATGACCACATTTGGGGTGCTTAGCAACCAAACCGCATTTACAGCCGTTTTCTGTGTTCCACAGTTTATGACAATTTTACAGGGGAAAAAACAGTATTTACTTCCAGTTTTTGGCAAAACTGACCCAAAGAAAACAATGGGTTTCCCTTACAACTGTGCTGTTTGCTTTACAACTTCCCCGTTCACTTTACGACCAGCACACACAAAAGTCATTAATTTGGGTCAGTCACGTGGATGATCTGCTTTGCAACTGTCACAATTTAAGATTAAGGCTGCATTAGAGTCCTGTGTCAAGGACTACTTGTACCCAATACCTCCAGGAGATCCTCCAAAGATCCCTTACCTTAGTTGTTCTTCTCCAGTTTCTCACTATCCTTTCAAAAATGCTAGGACCAGAACTAGATTTGTTAGTTAGATTAGAGAGTTTGCAGATGACACAACAGTGATTGGTCTCATTCGAGACAATGATGAATCCGCATACAGACTGGAGGTTGAATGACTAGCCTGGTGGTGCGACCGGAACAATCTGAACTGAATACACTCAAAACTGTAGAAATGGTGGTATAGAAGAAACCCTCCCATACTTCCACCTCTCACAATACTAGACAACACAGTATCCAAAGTAGAAACCTTCAAATTTCTAGGTTCTACCATATTGCAAGATCTGTTCTGTCCCGCCCTACCTCAGTCCGGGACGCACGAAACAACAAGATCTGAAATGGACACCCAATATCAAAAATGTCATCAAAAAAGCACAACAATGAATGTTCTTTCTGCGCCAACTCAAAAAGCTCAAACTGCCCAAGGAGCTGCTGATCCAGTTCTACAGAGGAATGATTGAGTCTGTCATCTGCACCTCTATAACTGTCTGGTTTGATTCTGAAACCCAACAAGAAAAACACAGACTTCAGAGGATAATTAGAACTGCAGAAAAAACAATGGCTACCAACCTGCCTTCCCTTGAGGACCTGTATACTGCACGAGTCAAAAAGAGGGCTGTGAAAATATTTACAGACCCCTCACATCCTGGACACAAACTGTTTCAACACCTATCATCAAAACAACGCTATAGAGCACTGCACACCAGAACAACTAGACACAAGAACAGTTTCTTCCCGAATGCCATCACTCAGCTAAATAAATAATTCCCTCAACACTGTCAAACTATTTACTAAGTCTGTATTACTATTACTATTAATCTTCTCATTGCTCCTATCACCCATCTCCTCCCACTTATAACTGTATGGCTGTAATTTTGTTGCTTGTATCCTTATGATTTATATTGATATTGTTTCCTGACTGTTTATTTGTACCCTATGACTATCATTACATGTTGTACCTTATGATTCTTGACGAACGAATCTTTTCTTTTATGTACACTGAGAGCATATGCACCAAAGACAAATTCCTTGTGTGCCCAATCATACTTGGCCAATAAAAAAAATCTATTCTATTCTTGTTATGCCTCGTCAATTCTATTCTATTTTAAGTACAGTACAAACAACCCTCAACCAAAAGGAACGAGTGCTTCCTTCTTTTGAGTTTGTTACAGGTAGTCGTTGACCTACATAAATGACCTTGGCGATCATATTATAAGCAACTGTGTCCTCTTCGTTGATGACATAAAACTATTTAACACCACCAACAATACTGCTGCCCTACGAAGCGACCCTGACTATGTGTCACAATGGTCGAACAGTTGGCAACTTCAAATCTCAACCAACAAATGCTCTGTCTTACCCATTGGCAACAAAAATCAGAACACCAAATAAAGCTGGGTGGATACAGACTCGTAGACGAGCCTCACTCTGTCAAGGACCTTGGAGTACTCATCTCTAAAGATCTAAGTACTCACTGAAACAGCATTGCCAAAAAGACATTAAGAGTTGTTAACCTAATTTTGCGAAGCTTCTTCTCCAGTAACATTGTACTGCAAACCAGGGCATACAAAACTTTTGCCAGACCAATTATAATAATATAATAATAATAATAACAGCAGAGTTGGAAGGGACCTTGGAGGCCTTCTAGTCCAACCCCCTGCCCAGGCAGGAAACCCTACACCATCTCAGACAGATGGTTATCCAACATTTTCTTAAAAATTTCCAGTGTTGGAGCATTCACAACTTCTGCAGGCAAGTCGTTCCACTTATTAATTGTTCTAACTGTCAGGAAATTTCTCCTTAGTTCTAAGTTGCTTCTTTCCTTGATCAGTTTCCACCCATTGCTTCTTGTTCTACCCTCAGGTGCTTTGGAGAATAGCCTGACTCCCTCTTCTTTGTGGCAATCCCTGAGATATTGGAACACTGCTATCATGTCTCCCCTAGTCCTTCTTTTTATTAAACTAGACATACCCAGTTCCTGCAACCGTTCTTCATACATTTTAGTCTCCAGTCCCCTAATCATCTTTGTTGCTCTTCTCTGCACTCTTTCTAGAGTCTCCACATCTTTTTTACATCGCGGCGACCAAAATTGAATGCAATATTCCAAGTGTGGCCTTACCAAGGCATTATAAAGTGGCCCTAACACTTCACGTGATCTTGATTCTGTCCCTCTGTTTATGCAGCCCAGAACTGTGTTGGCTTTTTTAGCAGCTGCTGCACACTGCTGGCTCATATCTAAATGGTTATCCACTAGGACTCCAAGATCCCTCTCACAGGTACTACTATTGAGCAATTCTCGACTACAGCTCATCTACCTGGAATCCACACTGTATATTTATTTTATTTATTTGTCAAACACAACAGTATATATAAGTATAAGCATGAAATAACCATACGAATTGGATACAATCAAAGGGAACATTAGGACAGGAACAGTAGGCATGCTGGTGCTCTTATGCACGCCCCTTACAGACCTCTTAGGAATGGGGTCAGGTCAATAGTAGATAGTCTTTGGTTAAAGCTTTGGGGATTTTGGGAAGAGACCACAGAGTCAGGTAGTATAACGGACATTAATACAATTGAGCGATCCAGAGGTATTTCACGAGAAGAGTCCTCCACTCCTCTGCTCGCAATAGAATACCTTATGCCACCAGACTAGAAATTTTGGACCTGGACAACCTAGATCTATGCTGCCTACGGTCTGACCTAAGCTTAGTACACAAAATTGTCTGCTATAACATTCTACCTGTCAATGACTACTTCAATTTTAACAACAATAATACATGGGCAAACAATAGATACAAACTCGAAGTAAACTGCTCCAAACTCGATTGCAGAAAATATGGCTTCAGCAACAGAGTGGTCAATGCCTGGAACTCACTACCTGTTGTGGTCCGCCAGCAGCCTGCGGAGCTGGCAACAGAGTCAGACAGCAATGAGGCTGAGGAAGAACATGGGCCAGTCCTGGAGGATGGGGAAGGTCCAGATGAGGGCTCTGCGTCGGAGGCTGAGATGGGGTTAGGGCCATTGGGAAGTGATGTGCGGACTCTGGAGTTTCCAGAGGCTGACAGTAGTGAGGCAGAGGAACAGGAGGAGCTTGTTCCTAATGCACGCATGAGAAGAGCTGCCAGAAAGCAAAGAGCAGCTAAAGCAAAGAAGACGACTCGGGAGTAGGGCCAGGAGATGATTGGCCCCTCCCATAGGGCTTAAAAGACCAGCAATGGTGTTTGGGCTCTTTGCCAGAAAACAACGTTGATAGACTTGCTCCTTGTCTTGCTGCATTTATTTCTCATCGGCATCTTCTGCTTTTGAACTTTTGCCAAGAAAAGCCTTTGGCAGTTTGCCTAATTAGACCAAGGTTGGTGATAAGACTGAAGATTTATGTTATGAAGAATTTGCTTTGATTTAGTTTGGACAAAGCTGAGAATGAGTTAATTCTCAGCTGTTCTAATAAAGTCTGTTTGTTTTTGAACTGATTACGTTCTGCTACTACCTACTTGGGCCTGGGTCACAACGCTACCTGATTCTTGTTACATCCTCAAACCCAGAGCTGAAATGCTCCCGGATCGGACCGGATCGCGCGATCCAGTAGCAATGGCAGCTGCTGGTTCGGAGGACCGGTAGCAAAAATCCCTGGCCCCACCCCCCAGCCTCTGCTGAGCCACACCATCAGCAGAGGGGTTTTTTTTACTTTTAAAAGAAGGTTTTGCTTCAGCCGAAACATGTCTTTAAAAGTAAAAAAAAAGCCTTTGAGGATTTATTTATTTATTTATTTATTTTGTCACAACAATATATGTAACTATCATACAGAAAGGTTATATAGTATATAAAGGTATAGAAGAAAAGAAAAACAATAGGACAGGAATGGTAGGCACGTTTGTGCGCTTATGCACGCCCCTTAATCCCGCCCCTCAGCTGAGATCGGCAGACTTTAAACTTTAAAAAAAAAAATTAAAGTCTCCTCTGGCGATCTCACTTGAGTTCCTCATCAGCAGAGCCTTACTTGTACTCTTACTTGTAAAAAACATGTTTTCTACAAGTAAGAGTAAAGATTCTAAGGCACTTACCTGATTACTGATGAACGCATGGCTCTCTTTCCAGCCCGAAAGCAGTTTCACTTTCAGCCAGACAGAATCAATCGCTTAGCTAATCTATTTGCTCGGTGATCAATTGGCTGGCTTTGCTGGCTGAGGAACTCTGGGATTTGAAGTCCACAATAAAATAAAATAAAATAATAAAATAAAATATTTGTGCAGCTTTCTGAGATTTGGTGTGTTTCTGTAGTATTTCACTCTAACTACACAAACACACAAAATCTCAGAAAGCTGTATGTGGCATTTTGTGTGTGTGTGTGTGTCAGTTGTGTGTGTATAAAGTGTGAAAGTTGGTTTTTGAGCTTTTTGTGGCAGTGTGAAGTGTGAAGTGCAGCTGCTTTTACATTGTGTGTGAGTCAGTTGTGTTGTGTTGTGTGTGTGTAAAGTGTGAAAGTTGGTTTTTGGTACCTCTTATTGTTTTTTATAGTTTGTTAATTATCTTTATTATTTATTGTTATTGGCCATGCCCACCCAGTCATCTGACCACCAAGCCACGCCCACCAATTAAGCCATGCCCACAGAACCGGTAGGGAAAATTTTTAGATTTCACCCCGGCTCAAACCCCCAAAACTTTAACCTTAAACTCTCTACTGTAGACCTCACTCCATTCCTAAGCAATCTGGAAGGGGGTGTGCATAAGTGTACCAGCGTGCCTACTATCCCTGTCCTACTGTCCCCATTTATTCGTACTTATTTCTTATGTATATACTTATACCTTTTTATACATAGATGCTTTGTTGTGCCTTGTCCTCCCTCCTCTCCTCAGCCGGGCCCCTCCTGTCTACACCCGGGCCTGTTATCAGACTCCGAGTCTGATAATGAAGATGAACCGCCTGTCATGCCTCCAGCCCCCGGCCCTGGCCCCATGCCCGGACAGGATGTCAGGAATGAACAAACAAACCTGATAAACCTCACTCCTACAGCGTGTGAGCAGGGAGCCAGCCACGTGCTGGAATTACTGACAGCAGATCCAGCTGAAGAGAATTCAAAGTGGGAGGATCCTCGCTTCCGGAGATCTGAGAAGTGACGCCAGCAGAAGGAAGGGAGGGGCAGGCCTGGACAAATGCTGAGTCATGGAGCCACAGCCTATATAAAGGACCTGCTTGTGGCATTCCAACCTTGAGTCAAGCAAAGTCTCATCTAGTTTGCTGCTATCGGCCTCTATCGCTGAAGTCACAACTTGGACTCCTGCCTGCCCTGATAAACCTCGAAGGAATTTGGCAAGCTGCAGAGGCTTCGTTGCCATGTTTGATATGGACTTCCTAGACCCCGTCGTCGGAGGGGGAGGGGGACACGACATGCTTATACTTGTTTGCTCATACATGCTTGACAAACTAAATCAATTAAAATAAAATAATAAATAAATACGACCACAGTGGAGGTCAACATTTCTGTTGCTAAATGAGATGTTTCCTAATGTGGCCTTTTGCCCCACCTTTCTTGCCACCGTTGCTAAGTGAATCACTGCAGTTGTTCAGTTAGTAAGACGGTTCCAGTTGTAACACTGCTGTTGTTCAGTTAGTAATCTGGCTTCCCCATTGATTTTGCTTGTCAGAAGGTTATGAGGTGAAAATAAATATATCCAGTTGAAACCCTTGTCTTTTTTGTGATTTTGTCAGGTAAATTAGAGAGGGAAGAGAAAGCATTGTGTCATCTCCAAAATGTGGGATTTAAAGAGACAACAAAATTATATTTACCATGTTTTAGAAAGTTAGCACCCACCCCACTCCGAGAAGAACAAAATATTTTGAGAAGTATTAAAAAGGCAGAATATTCTATTTCCCTGGGTGAGAAATGGAAAAACATGCTCTTGGAAAGCCGCCTCCACTTTCCTTAATAGCCCTCAGCAGATGTCAGCACTTAAGAGATAAAGGTATAGCCAGTTCTATTCATAAGCAAATACCCTCACCCAAGATCCAACAAAGGTAGGATTAGCCCTCAGCCACAATAGGAATTGCCCAACAAGCCCCTTCATTGCATCAGCCTAAACTTCAACCAAACGTAGCTCAGACAAACTCCCAGGATTTGTACATGGGCCGCATGGGAGTCTGACGACAGCCAAGAGAATACATGTCCTTGCACAGGAACAAGAAACTCAAGTGCAAAGTTGAAGAGAAAGTATAAAAACCCCTCACTCTCAATTCCATGAGGTCAGCTACCCAGAATCACATGTGCTTGGTGGTTCTGCTTCATGATTAAACCATCTCTCCAATCAGCCTCCATGTTTCCAGTGTCTTTCTTGGAACTGAACCGGATGGATATTTCTCCCAACAGTTCCAAAAGCTCATCACACGACCCCGGGACACTGCAACCGTCACAAATACACACCAGTTGCCAAGCATCTGGATTTTGATCACGTGACCATGGGAACCCGACAAGGGTCGTAAGTGTGAAAAATAGTCATAAGTCCGAGCTGCCCGAGCTGCTCGACGTGATAGCCGAGGCGGCAGTTGATACCCCCAGGCTTATGGTCATGGGGGATTTCAACCTGCCGTCGGTAGCTGAGTCATCGTCGTCAGCTCGGGAGTTCATGGCCTCCATGGCAGCCTTGGACCTGACCCAGTTAGTGAATGGGCCCACACACACTGGGGGACACACGCTGGACTTGATTTTTGTCTTGGGACAGTGGCTGAATGATCTGAATGTGGTGGATTTAGTCATTACTCCCCTGCCGTGGACAGATCATTCTCTCCTTCGCCTGGACTTTCGGACCGCAGACCCTCACCGCAGGGAGACGGAGCCAGTTCGTTGGTTCGGCCCAGGCGCCTGATGGACCCAAATAAGTTCCTGATGGAGCTTGGGCCATTTCCTGAGGATCTGGCCCACGGCTTGGCCGAAGAACTCACTGCCCGGGGGCTTTGGACCGCGTCGTGCCGATGCGGCCTCTGACCTGGCACTGCTCTCGACCGGCTCCTTGGTTTACTGAGGAGCTGAGAGAGATGAAGCGCCGGAGAAGACGCCTAGAGAGTGCCTGGAGGGCCAGCCGCTTCGAATCTGACCGAACACTAGTACGGTCACATATTCAGACCTATCTAGTGGCAATAAGGACGGCGAAGCAAGTATACTTTGCTGCCCTTATAGCATCGGCAGATAACCGCCCAGCCGCCTTGTTTAGGGCGACCCGCTCCCTTCTGTTTCAGGGGGCTCGGGAGGACCCCTTGCAGGGACGGGCTGAGGAATTTGGAAGTTATCTGCACGATAAAATCGCTCAGATCCGGGATGGGTTGGACACAGATTGGGTAGATCCGGATGGGATGACGCAGGCACGTCTTGAGAACAGTGTTTGGGCTGAGTTTGATCCTGTGACTCCCAATGACATGGACAGGATACTGGGGAGGTTGAATGCCACCACATATTTATTGGACCCGTGTCCCTCCTCATTGGTACTGGCCACCCAGGAGGTTACACGAGGCTGGCTCCAAGGAATTACCAGCGCTTCTCTGAGGGAGGGAATCTTCCCAGCCACCTTGAAAGAGGCGGTGGTTAGGCCCCTCCTTAAGAAGCCTTCCCTGGACCCAGCTATTTTGGCTAATTATCGTCCAGTCTCCAATCTTCGCTTTTTGGCGAAGGTTGTAGAGAGTGTGGTGGCTTGGCAACTCCCCCAGTATCTGGAGGAAACTGTTTATCTAGACCCGTGCCAGTCCGGTTTCAGGCCTGGGTACAGCACAGAGACGGCTTTGATCGCGTTGGTTGATGATCTCTGGAGGGCACGGGACAGAGGTTGTTCCTCTGTTCTTGTCCTGTTAGATCTATCAGCGGCGTTCGATACCATCGACCATGGTATCTTGCTGCGGTGGTTGGAGGGCTTGGGGGTGGGAGGCACCGTTTTACGGTGGTTCTCCTCCTACCTCTCCGATCGCTCGCAGACGGTGTTGACAGGGGGGCAGAAATCGACCCCTAGGCAACTCACTTGTGGGGTGCTGCAGGGGTCGATTCTCTCACCCCTCTTGTTCAACATTTATATAAAGCCGCTGGGAGAGATCATCCGTGGTTTCGGGGTGAGCTGTCAGCTGTATGCTGACGATACTCAATTGTACATCTCCACCCCGAACCACCCCAACGAAGCCGTCGATGTGATGACTCGGTGTCTTGAGGCCATTCGGGTCTGGATGGGAATGAACAGGCTCCGACTCAACCCATCCAAGACGGAGTGGCTGTGGATGCTGGCGTCCTGGCACAGTCAGCTTACCCCATTGCTGACTGTGGGGGGCAAATCGTTAGCCCCCAGGGAATCGGTGCGCAATTTAGGCGTTCTCCTGGATGCATGGCTGTCTTTAGAAGACCATTTGACAGCCGTCGCCAGGGGAGCTTTTCATCAGGTTCGCCTGATTTGCCAATTGCGCCCTTTCCTGGACCGGGACGCGTTATGCACGGTCACTCATGCCCTCGTCACTTCCCGTCTGGATTACTGCAATGCTCTCTACATGGGGCTCCCCTTGAGGAGCACCTGGAGGCTCCAACTGGTACAGAATGCGGCCGCGCGGGGGATTGAGGGAGCCCCTCGTAGCTCCCATGTAACACCTCTCCTGCACAGGCTGCATTGGTTGCCGGTGGTCTTCCGGGTGCGCTTCAAGGTGTTGGTTATCACCTTTAAAGCGCTCCATGGCATTGGACCGGGATATTTACGGGACCGCCTGCTGCCAACAGTTACCTCCCATTGTCCGGTACGTCCAGTGCGCGCTCACAGGGAGGGTCTTCTTAGGGTGCCATCGGCTAGTCAATGTTGGCTGGCGGCCCCCAGGGGAAGAGCGTTCTCTGTGCGGGCCCCGGCTCTATGGAATGAGCTGCCGGTGGGACTCCGTCTCCTCCCTGATCTCTGGACCTTTAAACGCGAGCTCAAGACTTTCTTTTTTCACCAAGCGGGGCTGGCCTGATTGATTTTAGTATGGGGGGTTTTAGTGGGTTTTAATAGGGTTTTATGAGGGTTTTAGTTTTTGATAAAATTTTAGCTAATATTTTAAGTATACAGCGATTGAATTAGTTTTTTAAACTTGATATAGTACTTTAATTTGTTAGGATTTTTGTCATTTTATTGGCTGTACACCGCCCTGAGTCTTTGGAGAAGGGCGGTATAAAAATATGAATAAATAAATAAATAAATAAATAAATAAGTCACTTTTTAAAGTGCTGTTGTAACTTCAAATGGTCACTAAGTGAACGGTTGTAAGGTGAGGATTTGTCGTGTCCTACCCCCACTCCGATGAATGAGTCAAAGAAGTCCATAACAAACTTGGCAACAAAGTCTCTGCAGCTTGCCAAATTCCTTCGAGGTTTATCAGGGCAGGCAGGAGTCCAAGTTGTGACTTCAGTGATAGGGTCCGATATCAGCAAACTAGATAAGACTTTGCTTGACTGAAGGTTGGAATGCCAAAAGCAGGTCCTTTATATAGGCTGTAGGATGTGGCTCCATGACTCAGCATTTATCCAGGCCTGCCCCACCCTTCCTTCTGCTGGCGTCGCCTCTCAGATCTCCGGAAGCGAGGGTCCTCCCACACTGAATCTAAAGTCTTGGACTTTAAGAGAGCTAATTTCAATAAACTTAGAGAGATCTTGAGAAGGATTCAATGGATGAGAATCCTCAGGGGGAAAACAACTCAAGAAGCTTGGGAAATTTTGAAAAGTGAGATTATAAAAGCACAGTCTAACACAATACCAATGAAGAAGAAAAATAATAGATCACAAAAGAAACCAGCATGGATGAATAAAGAACTATCTGACAAATTGAAAGACAAAAAGGACAAATATAAAAAGTGGAAAGAGGGGCAAATAACTAAGGCAGAATATCAGCAAATAGCCCGAGCCTGTAAAGATGAAGTGAGGAAAGCTAAGGCTCACAATGAACAAAGGCTAGCGACAAAAGTAAAAATAATAAAAAGCTTCTTCCAACATGTTAAAAACAAGAAAAAGTCAAGGAAACAATTGGCCCATTGCTGGGAGAAAGTGGCAAGAAGATGACAAGCAACAGGAGAAAGCAGATCTACTTAACTCATATTTTGCATCTGTCTTTACACAAAAGGAAAAACAATCCAACCTATCAAAACAGCACTACAAAAACAGATTAGAAACACAAGTTAAAATAGGGAAGAAAATGGTAAGTGAACACCTGTCTACCCTAGACGAGTTCAAATCACCAGGACCGGATGGATTACACCCCAAGATTCTGAAGGAACTGGCAGACGTGATCTCAGAACCACTGAACTATATCTTTCAAAGATCCTGGAGCACAGGGAGCTGCCAGAGGACTGGAAAAGAGCTGATGTAGTTCCCATCTTCAAAAAGGAAAAACAGATCCAGGAAACTACAGACCTATCAGTCTGACCTCAATACCGGGAAGATTCTGGAAAAGATAATCAAGCAACGAATCACCGAACACCTAGAAGCAAACAAAGTAATAACCAAAAGCCAACATGGGTTTGTCAAAACAGATCATGCCAGACTAATCTTATCGCATTCTTTGACAAAATGACAAAATTAGTAGACCAGAGGAATGCTGTTGATATAATTTACTTGGACTTCAGTAAAGCATTTGATAAAGTAGACCATAACCTACTACTAGATAAAGTAGAAAAATGTGGGTTAGACAGCACCACCACCAGATGGATTCGTAACTGGCTGACCAACCGCACTCAACGTGTAGTCCTCAATGGAACTACATCCACATGGAGGGAAGTATGCAGTGGAGTACCCCAAGGCTCTGTTTTAGGCCCAGTACTCTTCAACATCTTCATCAATGACTTGGACGAGGGATAGATGGGGAACTCATCAAATTTGCAGATGACACCAAGCTGGCAGGAATAGCCAACACTCCAGAAGATAGGCTCAAGTTACAGAAAGATCTTGACAGACTTGAACATTGGGCGCTATCTAACAAAATGAAATTCAACAGTGAAAAAAGTAAGGTTCTACATTTAGGCCAAAACAAAATGCACCAGTACCGATATGTGGTACCTTGCTCAATAGTAGTACCTGTGAGAGGGATCTTGGAGTCCTAGTGGATAACCATTTAGATATGAGCCAGCAGTGCAGCAGCTGTTAAAAAGCCAACACAGTTCTGGGCTGCATAAACAGAGGGATAGAATGAAGATCACGTGAAGTGTTAGTACCACTTTATAATGCCTTGGTAAGGCCACACTTGGAATATTGCATCCAGTTTTGGTCGCCACGATGTAAAAAAGATGTTGAGACTCTAGAAAGAGTGCAGAGAAGAGCAACAAAGATGATTAGGGGACTGGAGGATAAAACATATGAAGAACGGTTGCAGGAACTGGGTATGTCTAGTTTAACAAAAAGAAGGACTAGGGGAGACATGATAGCAGTGTTCCAATATCTCAGGGGCTGCCACAGAGAAGTGGGAGTTGGGCTGTTCTCCAGAGCACCTGAGGGTAGAACAAGAAGCAATGGGTGGAAACTGATCAAGGAAAGAAGCAACTTAGAACTAAGGAGAAATTTCCTGACAGTTAGAACAATTAATAAGTGGAACGACTTGCCTTCAGAAGTTGTGAATGCTCCAACACTGGAAATTTTTAAGAAAATGTTGGATAACCATCTGACTGAGATTGTGTAGGGTTTCCTGCCTGGGCAGGGGGTTGGACTAGAAGGCCTCCAAGGTCCCTTCCAACTCTGATGTTATGTTATGTTATGAATTGTCCTCAGCTGGATCTGCTGTCAGCGTCTGGGAAAGGGAGGGGTCAGAGGGAGTAGGCCCGGGTAATTCCACCACCTGGCTGGCTTCCTGCTCTGAAGGCTGAGCCAAAGGAACACACGCTGTATGAGTGAGGTTTATTGGGCTTCTCCTTTCACTCCTTGAATCCTCTCCGGGCATGGGGCCAGGGCCGGGGGCTGGAGTCATGACAGGCCGTTCATCTTCATTATCAGACTCGGAGTCTGATAAAAGGCCCGGTTGGAGACAGGAGGGACCCAGCTGAGGAGAGGAGGGAGGACGAGTCACAACAGGATTATTCTTCTGCTAGGATTGCACTACTTCACGTTCAGTTTGGGATTCTACAAAACAGACCAATCCATTCTGCTTCTTCTGCTCCCAGCATGACCCTCCTTTCCCCAGTCCTATTTCTTCTGCCTTTGATCTGCCTGGGTTGAAATGAAACCGCATGATTCCAGCTTGCCAAGGTCACCCACAATTTTGTTTCTTCCCTCTAAGATGTCTCCTGTCTCCTGCAAACACGCGTGCGCTGCCAATTTGACACTTGCATGTCTCTGCAATTTCTCAAGGCTGTTGAAACGTGTAGGAAGACAGACACCCCCATATTTCCACCCCTGGAAATAAAATGGAGGCTGGCTACAAAGAAAGAAGGTCTTTTGTTTATTTGGTTTTCAGAAACTTCAGTGACAGTAGCAATGTTTCTGGGGTGGCTGACCAATTGGCCGGGTGAGTGGATGGATTTTTATAGGATTCTGGGGTTTGCTGATTGAGATGCTCCAGGGGGTTGTGCATGGTAGTGAGCCTTGTGTCTTTTGCTATACTAATGGTGGTGAGTAAATCCTATTATGTCTTAAAGGTCCAGTCCTGTCCTTAAAACTGGGTGGGGAATGTAAATTCTTAATCTCATCAGCTCCAGCCTTTGGTGGGGGATTCGGCTGAAGGCATTTTGTTTATGAATAGATTGGTCTAGTCTTTCTGAATGGATACAAAATCTGCATTCCTAAAGGCTCCAAGCTCAAGAGAAGGAAGGTCTCATTCCTTTTGGATCTGGGTTGTTTGTACCTATAATATTTAATCTGGTTCTGGCCCTAGCATTTTAGAAAGGATAGTGAGAAACTGGCGGACATCAACTCGTTTAACAAATTTGTCACTTACCAGTAGAAATTGAAATGTTGAGTTCAATTGTAGTCATAAGTCGAGGACTACCTATGACAGGGTATAAATAGTTAATAGCTGTAAGCTAATGAGAAGTTGTAAGCGGAGACAACCGGAAGTTGATGCAATGCAATGAGGCAGCAGGGTTACTGCCACTTTAAGAAACTGGGAAAGAGGTTGCCTATATTTAGCGGGCATTTCTTTCTCCTCATGCATTCTACTTATGTTCTCTCCAGTCATGTATCTCAATTGCTCTCTGTGTATCATAAAGGTATTTAACCATGTATAAGTGTTGTAGCTCCAGCCCCACCCCCCCGGCCTGGCCCCCTGGCAGAGAGTGACTCAGAGAGTGAGGGGGAAGGGCCATCAGGGCTCCCCTCTGCAGGGCCGGCCTCTCTAGCTCAGCTCCAGGAGCCAGAGGCAGGCCAGGTGGAGGAAGTAATGAGGCCTCTGTCTCCTGTATCTCCCCCCGCCCCGCCCAGGCAATGCTCCCAGACCCAGCTGTGGACAATCACTCCTGGTTAGATCCCAGGTTTCATAGACAAGAGAGGCAGGAACAACAGAAGCAGGGGTGGGACAGGCCTAGAAAGTGTTGAGTCACGGAGCGACACCCCACAGGGTATAAAAGCAGGAGGGGCTACTCTACTACTTCGTGACGGACAAATCAAACTGACTGGAGAAAACTTGAGCTGAACTATTTGACCGAGCATTTGGCTTGGATTGCAGTTTTGTTCCTGACTTCCTGGTTTGCTCCGGTAACGAGCTTCTGACACGCCAGCATCCAGGAAGATAAAAGAAAACTTTGGTAGACGCCCGCAGGTTTGCTGCTAGAGCTGATAGCTGCCGTGGACTAAATTGCCAGCTAATTGAGTCATTTCACATGCCTCCCGAACTGAGGTGGGGGGACAGAACAATAAGTCTGTAAATATTTAACTGTAGATAAAACCACTGTTACTTATCTTTTTTTTTTATTCAAAAGGTTTTACAGAAAAAAAATTTTTCCCCCTTTCCCCCCACCTCCCCTTCCCCCTCCCTTCACAACCCCCCTCCCCCCCCCCCGACTTCCTGGAACGAGCATAAGGTATAGTTAAAAATAAAACAAATAAATGCTAAAAAAAATTTCGTCCCAACTTAATTATACCCCTACAATCATCAATTCCTAACTTCCTCCGAAAACAATCAAAAATAATACATCGTAATCATTCAAAAACAGTCTGATAACTCTTAGTCTGATATCTACTTCGAATATAGTCAATCCATTTTTCCCATTCCTTTAAGTATCTTTCTTGCATATTGTCTTTCAAAAAGGCTAATATCTTCGCCATCTCAGCCAAATTGGCAACTTTCAATATCCATT